>NC_133087.1:7116095-7138595 GCF_019914945.1 Typha latifolia | reverse complement strand
AGTTCTGATGGGATCCGGTGCATTAGTGCTAGTATGATCGCACCCGAAGGATTGACACCGCTAAACGCATTTGAGAGGAGAAGGAGGCTCGAGAGAGAGAGAGAGAGAGAGTTCCCTCGAGGACGGGGACTTTGGCATCTCCGGCAGCGAGGACGGCAAAAGAGTGGGGGTGCAACACGAGGACTTCCCAGGGGGTCACCCATCCTAGTACTACTCTCGCCCAAGCACGCTTAACTGCGGAGTTCTGATGGGATCCGGTGCATTAGTGCTAGTATGATCGCACCCGAAGGATTGACACCGCTAAACGCATTTGAGAGGAGAAGGAGGCTCGAGAGAGAGAGAGAGAGAGGAGTTCCCTCGAGGACGGGGACTTTGGCATCTCGGCAGCGAGGACGGCAAAAAGAGTGGGGGTGCAACACGAGGACTTCCCAGGGGGTCACCCATCCTAGTACTACTCTCGCCCAAGCACGCTTAACTGCGGAGTTCTGATGGGATCCGGTGCATTAGTGCTAGTATGATCGCACCCGAAGGATTGACACCGCTAAACGCATTTGAGAGGAGAAGGAGGCTCGAGAGAGAGAGAGAGAGGAGTTCCCTCGAGGACGGGGACTTTGGCATCTCCGCGCGGGGACGGCAAAAAAGAGTGGGGGTGCAACACGAGGACTTCCCGGGGGTCACCCATCCTAGTACTACTCTCGCCCAAGCACGCTTAACTGCGGAGTTCCGATGGGATCCGGTGCATTAGTGCTAGTATGATCGCACCCGAAGGATTGACACCGCTAAACGCATTTGAGAGGAGAAGGAGGCTCGAGAGAGAGAGAGAGAGAGAGTTCCCTCGAGGACGGGGACTTTGGCATCTCCGGCAGCGAGGACGGCAAAAAGAGTGGGGGTGCAACACGAGGACTTCCCAGGGGTCACCCATCCTAGTACTACTCTCGCCCAAGCACGCTTAACTGCGGAGTTCTGATGGGATCCGGTGCATTAGTGCTAGTATGATCGCACCCGAAGGATTGACACCGCTAAACGCATTTGAGAGGAGAAGGAGGCTCGAGAGAGAGAGAGAGAGAGTTCCCTCGAGGACGGGGACTTTGGCATCTCCGGCAGCGAGGACGGCAAAAAGAGTGGGGGTGCAACACGAGGACTTCCCAGGGGGTCACCCATCCTAGTACTACTCTCGCCCAAGCACGCTTAACTGCGGAGTTCTGATGGGATCCGGTGCATTAGTGCTAGTATGATCGCACCCGAAGGATTGACACCGCTAAACGCATTTGAGAGGAGAAGGAGGCTCGAGAGAGAGGAGTTCCCTCGAGGACGGGGACTTTGGCATCTCCGGCAGCGAGGACGGCAAAAAGAGTGGGGGTGCAACACGAGGACTTCCCAGGGGGTCACCCATCCTAGTACTACTCTCGCCCAAGCACGCTTAACTGCGGAGTTCTGATGGGATCCGGTGCATTAGTGCTAGTATGATCGCACCCGAAGGATTGACACCGCTAAACGCATTTGAGAGGAGAAGGAGGCTCGAGAGAGAGAGAGAGTTCCCTCGAGGACGGGACTTTGGCATCTCCGGCGGCGGGGGCGGCAAAAAGAGTGGGGTGCAACACGAGGACTTCCCAGGGGTCACCCATCCTAGTACTACTCTCGCCCAAGCACGCTTAACTGCGGAGTTCTGATGGGATCCGGTGCATTAGTGCTAGTATGATCGCACCCGAAGGATTGACACCGCTAAACGCATTTGAGAGGAGAAGGAGGCTCGAGAGAGAGAGAGAGAGGAGTTCCCTCGAGGACGGGGACTTTGGCATCTCCGGCAGCGAGGACGGCAAAAAGATGGGATCCGATGCATTAGTGCTAGTATGATCGCACCCGAAGGATTGACACCGCTAAACGCATTTGAGAGGAGAAGGAGGCTCGAGAGAGAGAGAGAGAGGAGTTCCCTCGAGGACGGGGACTTTGGCATCTCCGGCAGCGAGGACGGCAAAAAGAGTGGGGGTGCAACACGAGGACTTCCCAGGGGGTCACCCATCCTAGTACTACTCTCGCCCAAGCACGCTTAACTGCGGAGTTCTGATGGGATCCGGTGCATTAGTGCTAGTATGATCGCACCCGAAGGATTGACACCGCTAAACGCATTTGAGAGGAGAAGGAGGCTCGAGAGAGAGAGAGAGAGAGAGTTCCCTCGAGGACGGGGACTTTGGCATCTCCGGCAGCGAGGACGGCAAAAAAGAGTGGGGTGCAACACGAGGACTTCCCAGGGGGTCACCCATCCTAGTACTACTCTCGCCCAAGCACGCTTAACTGCGGAGTTCTGATGGGATCCGGTGCATTAGTGCTAGTATGATCGCACCCGAAGGATTGACACCGCTAAACGCATTTGAGAGGAGAAGGAGGCTCGAGAGAGAGAGAGAGAGAGGAGTTCCCTCGAGGACGGGGACTTTGGCATCTCCGGCAGCGAGGACGGCAAAAAGAGTGGGGGTGCAACACGAGGACTTCCCAGGGGGTCACCCATCCTAGTACTACTCTCGCCCAAGCACGCTTAACTGCGGAGTTCTGATGGGATCCGGTGCATTAGTGCTAGTATGATCGCACCCGAAGGATTGACACCGCTAAACGCATTTGAGAGGAGAAGGAGGCTCGAGAGAGAGAGAGAGAGAGAGTTCCCTCGAGGACGGGGACTTTGGCATCTCCGGCAGCGTGGAGGGAGGGACGGCAAAAAGAGTGGGGGTGCAACACGAGGACTTCCCAGGGGGTCACCCATCCTAGTACTACTCTCGCCCAAGCACGCTTAACTGCGGAGTTCTGATGGGATCCGGTGCATTAGTGCTAGTATGATCGCACCCGAAGGATTGACACCGCTAAACGCATTTGAGAGGAGAAGGAGGCTCGAGAGAGAGAGAGAGAGAGAGTTCCCTCGAGGACGGGGACTTTGGCATCTCCGGCGCCGGGGACGGCAAAAAAAGAGTGGGGGTGCAACACGAGGACTTCCTGTGGGGTCACCCATCCTAGTACTACTCTCGCCCAAGCACGCTTAACTGCGGAGTTCCGATGGGATCCGGTGCATTAGTGCTAGTATGATCGCACCCGAAGGATTGACACCGCTAAACGCATTTGAGAGGAGAAGGAGGCTCGAGAGAGAGAGAGAGAGAGAGAGTTCCCTCGAGGACGGGGACTTTGGCATCTCCGGTAGGAAAAAGAGTGGGGGTGCAACACGAGGACTTCCCAGGGGGTCACCCATCCTAGTACTACTCTCGCCCAAGCACGCTTAACTGCGGAGTTCTGATGGGATCCGGTGCATTAGTGCTAGTATGATCGCACCCGAAGGATTGACACCGCTAAACGCATTTGAGAGGAGAAGGAGGCTCGAGAGAGAGAGAGAGAGAGGAGTTCCCTCGAGGACGGGGACTTTGGCATCTCCAGCAGCGAGGACGGCAAAAAGAGTGGGGGTGCAACACGAGGACTTCCCAGGGGGTCACCCATCCTAGTACTACTCTCGCCCAAGCACGCTTAACTGCGGAGTTCTGATGGGATCCGGTGCATTAGTGCTAGTATGATCGCACCCGAAGGATTGACACCGCTAAACGCATTTGAGAGGAGAAGGAGGCTCGAGAGAGAGAGAGAGAGAGAGTTCCCTCGAGGACGGGGGACTTTGGCATCTCCTAAGGAAGCGAGGACGGCAAAAAGAGTGGGGGTGCAACACGAGGACTTCCCTGTGGGGTCACCCATCCTAGTACTACTCTCGCCCAAGCACGCTTAACTCGCGGAGTTCCGATGGGATCCGGTGCATTAGTGCTAGTATGATCGCACCCGAAGGATTGACACCGCTAAACGCATTTGAGAGGAGAAGGAGGCTCGAGAGAGAGAGAGAGAGAGTTCCCTCGAGGACGGGGACTTTGGCATCTCCTACAGCGAGGACGGCAAAAAGAGTGGGGGTGCAACACGAGGACTTCCTGGGGGTCACCCATCCTAGTACTACTCTCGCCCAAGCACGCTTAACTGCGGAGTTCTGATGGGATCCGGTGCATTAGTGCTAGTATGATCGCACCCGAAGGATTGACACCGCTAAACGCATTTGAGAGGAGAAGGAGGCTCGAGAGAGAGAGAGAGAGAGTTCCCTCGAGGACGGGGACTTTGGCATCTCCTAGCAATGAGGACGGCAAAAAGAGTGGGGTGCAACACGAGGACTTCCTGTGGGGTCACCCATCCTAGTACTACTCTCGCCCAAGCACGCTTAACTCATGGGATCCGGTGCATTAGTGCTAGTATGATCGCACCCGAAGGATTGACACCGCTAAACGCATTTGAGAGGAGAAGGAGGCTCGAGAGAGAGAGAGAGAGAGAGGAGTTCCCTCGAGGACGGGGACTTTGGCATCTCCGGCAGTGAGGACGGCAAAAAGAGTGGGGGTGCAACACGAGGACTTCCCAGGGGTCACCCATCCTAGTACTACTCTCGCCCAAGCACGCTTAACTCCGGAGTTCTGATGGGATCCGGTGCATTAGTGCTAGTATGATCGCACCCGAAGGATTGACACCGCTAAACGCATTTGAGAGGAGAAGGAGGCTCGAGAGAGAGAGAGAGAGAGTTCCCTCGAGGACGGGGACTTTGGCATCTCCTAGCCGAGGACGGCAAAAAGAGTGGGGGTGCAACACGAGGACTTCCTAGGGGGTCACCCATCCTAGTACTACTCTCGCCCAAGCACGCTTAACTACGGAGTTCTGATGGGATCCGGTGCATTAGTGCTAGTATGATCGCACCCGAAGGATTGACACCGCTAAACGCATTTGAGAGGAGAAGGAGGCTCGAGAGAGAGAGAGAGAGAGGAGTTCCCTCGAGGACGGGGACTTTGGCATCTCCGGCAGCGAGGACGGCAAAAAGAGTGGGGGTGCAACACGAGGACTTCCCAGGGGGTCACCCATCCTAGTACTACTCTCGCCCAAGCACGCTTAACTGCGGAGTTCTGATGGGATCCGGTGCATTAGTGCTAGTATGATCGCACCCGAAGGATTGACACCGCTAAACGCATTTGAGAGGAGAAGGAGGCTCGAGAGAGAGAGAGAGAGAGAGTTCCCTCGAGGACGGGGACTTTGGCATCTCCGGCAGCGAGGACGGCAAAAAGAGTGGGGGTGCAACACGAGGACTTCCTAGGGGGTCACCCATCCTAGTACTACTCTCGCCCAAGCACGCTTAACTGCGGAGTTCTGATGGGATCCGGTGCATTAGTGCTAGTATGATCGCACCCGAAGGATTGACACCGCTAAACGCATTTGAGAGGAGAAGGAGGCTCGAGAGAGAGAGAGAGAGAGTTCCCTCGAGGACGGGGACTTTGGCATCTCCGGCAGCGAGGACGGCAAAAAGAGTGGGGGTGCAACACGAGGACTTCCCAGGGGGTCACCCATCCTAGTACTACTCTCGCCCAAGCACGCTTAACTGCGGAGTTCTGATGGGATCCGGTGCATTAGTGCTAGTATGATCGCACCCGAAGGATTGACACCGCTAAACGCATTTGAGAGGAGAAGGAGGCTCGAGAGAGAGAGAGAGAGGAGAGGAGTTCCCTCGAGGACGGGGACTTTGGCATCTCCTAGCGAATGGGACGGCAAAAAGAGTGGGGGTGCAACACGAGGACTTCCTGTGGGGTCACCCATCCTAGTACTACTCTCGCCCAAGCACGCTTAACTCGCGGAGTTCGATGGGATCCGGTGCATTAGTGCTAGTATGATCGCACCCGAAGGATTGACACCGCTAAACGCATTTGAGAGGAGAAGGAGGCTCGAGAGAGAGAGAGAGAGAGAGAGTTCCCTCGAGGACGGGGACTTTGGCATCTCCGGCAGCGAGGACGGCAAAAAGAGTGGGGGTGCAACACGAGGACTTCCCAGGGGGTCACCCATCCTAGTACTACTCTCGCCCAAGCACGCTTAACTGCGGAGTTCTGATGGGATCCGGTGCATTAGTGCTAGTATGATCGCACCCGAAGGATTGACACCGCTAAACGCATTTGAGAGGAGAAGGAGGCTCGAGAGAGAGAGAGAGAGAGAGTTCCCTCGAGGACGGGGACTTTGGCATCTCCGGCAGCGAGGACGGCAAAAAGAGTGGGGGTGCAACACGAGGACTTCCTAGGGGGTCACCCATCCTAGTACTACTCTCGCCCAAGCACGCTTAACTGCGGAGTTCTGATGGGATCCGGTGCATTAGTGCTAGTATGATCGCACCCGAAGGATTGACACCGCTAAACGCATTTGAGAGGAGAAGGAGGCTCGAGAGAGAGAGAGAGAGAGTTCCCTCGAGGACGGGGACTTTGGCATCTCCTAAGCGGAGGACGGCAAAAAGAGGGGGTGCAACACGAGGACTTCCTGGGGGTCACCCATCCTAGTACTACTCTCGCCCAAGCACGCTTAACTCGCGGAGTTCCGATGGGATCCGGTGCATTAGTGCTAGTATGATCGCACCCGAAGGATTGACACCGCTAAACGCATTTGAGAGGAGAAGGAGGCTCGAGAGAGAGAGAGAGAGAGAGTTCCCTCGAGGACGGGGACTTTGGCATCTCCTAGAGCGAGGACGGCAAAAAGAGTGGGGGTGCAACACGAGGACTTCCCTGTGGGGTCACCCATCCTAGTACTACTCTCGCCCAAGCACGCTTAACTCGCGGAGTTCTGATGGGATCCGGTGCATTAGTGCTAGTATGATCGCACCCGAAGGATTGACACCGCTAAACGCATTTGAGAGGAGAAGGAGGCTCGAGAGAGAGAGAGAGAGAGGAGTTCCCTCGAGGACGGGGACTTTGGCATCTCCTAAGAATGAGGACGGCAAAAAGAGTGGGGTGCAACACGAGGACTTCCTGGGGGTCACCCATCCTAGTACTACTCTCGCCCAAGCACGCTTAACTCAAGGAGTTCTGATGGGATCCGGTGCATTAGTGCTAGTATGATCGCACCCGAAGGATTGACACCGCTAAACGCATTTGAGAGGAGAAGGAGGCTCGAGAGAGAGAGAGAGAGAGAGTTCCCTCGAGGACGGGGACTTTGGCATCTCCTAGCGAGGACGGCAAAAAGAGTGGGGGTGCAACACGAGGACTTCCTGTGGGGTCACCCATCCTAGTACTACTCTCGCCCAAGCACGCTTAACTCACGGAGTTCGATGGGATCCGGTGCATTAGTGCTAGTATGATCGCACCCGAAGGATTGACACCGCTAAACGCATTTGAGAGGAGAAGGAGGCTCGAGAGAGAGAGAGAGAGAGAGAGTTCCCTCGAGGACGGGGACTTTGGCATCTCCTAAGAATGAGGACGGCAAAAAGAGTGGGGGTGCAACACGAGGACTTCCTGTGGGGTCACCCATCCTAGTACTACTCTCGCCCAAGCACGCTTAACTCGGAGTTCGATGGGATCCGGTGCATTAGTGCTAGTATGATCGCACCCGAAGGATTGACACCGCTAAACGCATTTGAGAGGAGAAGGAGGCTCGAGAGAGAGAGAGAGAGAGAGAGTTCCCTCGAGGACGGGGACTTTGGCATCTCCTAAGCAGCGAGGACGGCAAAAAGAGTGGGGGTGCAACACGAGGACTTCCTGGGGGTCACCCATCCTAGTACTACTCTCGCCCAAGCACGCTTAACTCGCGGAGTTCGATGGGATCCGGTGCATTAGTGCTAGTATGATCGCACCCGAAGGATTGACACCGCTAAACGCATTTGAGAGGAGAAGGAGGCTCGAGAGAGAGAGAGAGAGAGTTCCCTCGAGGACGGGGACTTTGGCATCTCCTAAGCAATGAGGACGGCAAAAGAGTGGGGGTGCAACACGAGGACTTCCTGGGGGTCACCCATCCTAGTACTACTCTCGCCCAAGCACGCTTAACTCGCGGAGTTCTGATGGGATCCGGTGCATTAGTGCTAGTATGATCGCACCCGAAGGATTGACACCGCTAAACGCATTTGAGAGGAGAAGGAGGCTCGAGAGAGAGAGAGAGAGAGTTTCCTCGAGGACGGGGACTTTGGCATCTCCTAGCCGAGGACGGCAAAAAGAGTGGGGGTGCAACACGAGGACTTCCTGGGGGTCACCCATCCTAGTACTACTCTCGCCCAAGCACGCTTAACTCGCGGAGTTCGATGGGATCCGGTGCATTAGTGCTAGTATGATCGCACCCGAAGGATTGACACCGCTAAACGCATTTGAGAGGAGAAGGAGGCTCGAGAGAGAGAGAGAGAGAGAGTTCCCTCGAGGACGGGGACTTTGGCATCTCCTAAGCGAGAGACGGCAAAAAGAGTGGGGGTGCAACACGAGGACTTCCTGTGGGGTCACCCATCCTAGTACTACTCTCGCCCAAGCACGCTTAACTGCGGAGTTCTGATGGGATCCGGTGCATTAGTGCTAGTATGATCGCACCCGAAGGATTGACACCGCTAAACGCATTTGAGAGGAGAAGGAGGCTCGAGAGAGAGAGAGAGAGAGAGTTCCCTCGAGGACGGGGACTTTGGCATCTCCTAGCCGAGGACGGCAAAAAAAGAGTGGGGGTGCAACACGAGGACTTCCTGTGGGGTCACCCATCCTAGTACTACTCTCGCCCAAGCACGCTTAACTCGCGGAGTTCGATGGGATCCGGTGCATTAGTGCTAGTATGATCGCACCCGAAGGATTGACACCGCTAAACGCATTTGAGAGGAGAAGGAGGCTCGAGAGAGAGAGAGAGAGAGAGTTCCCTCGAGGACGGGGACTTTGGCATCTCCGGCAGCGAGGACGGCAAAAAGAGTGGGGGTGCAACACGAGGACTTCCCAGGGGGTCACCCATCCTAGTACTACTCTCGCCCAAGCACGCTTAACTGCGGAGTTCTGATGGGATCCGGTGCATTAGTGCTAGTATGATCGCACCCGAAGGATTGACACCGCTAAACGCATTTGAGAGGAGAAGGAGGCTCGAGAGAGAGAGAGAGGAGTTTCCCTCGAGGACGGGGACTTTGGCATCTCCTAAGCAATGAGGACTCGGCAAAAAGAGTGGGGGTGCAACACGAGGACTTCCTGGGGGTCACCCATCCTAGTACTACTCTCGCCCAAGCACGCTTAACTGCGGAGTTCTGATGGGATCCGGTGCATTAGTGCTAGTATGATCGCACCCGAAGGATTGACACCGCTAAACGCATTTGAGAGGAGAAGGAGGCTCGAGAGAGAGAGAGAGAGAGTTCCCTCGAGGACGGGGACTTTGGCATCTCATCTCCTAAAATGAGGACGGCAAAAAGAGTGGGGGTGCAACACGAGGACTTCCTGGGGGGTCACCCATCCTAGTACTACTCTCGCCCAAGCACGCTTAACTCACGGAGTTCGATGGGATCCTATGCATTAGTGCTAGTATGATCGCACCCGAAGGATTGACACCGCTAAACGCATTTGAGAGGAGAAGGAGGCTCGAGAGAGAGAGAGAGAGAGAGTTCCCTCGAGGACGGGGACTTTGGCATCTCCTAAGCAGCGAGGACGGCAAAAAGAGTGGGGGTGCAACACGAGGACTTCCTGTGGGGTCACCCATCCTAGTACTACTCTCGCCCAAGCACGCTTAACTGCGGAGTTCGATGGGATCCGGTGCATTAGTGCTAGTATGATCGCACCCGAAGGATTGACACCGCTAAACGCATTTGAGAGGAGAAGGAGGCTCGAGAGAGAGAGAGAGAGAGAGAGTTCCCTCGAGGACGGGGACTTTGGCATCTCCTAAGCGAGGACGGCAAAAAGAGTGGGGGTGCAACACGAGGACTTCCTGTGGGGTCACCCATCCTAGTACTACTCTCGCCCAAGCACGCTTAACTCGGAGTTCGATGGGATCCTGCATTAGTGCTAGTATGATCGCACCCGAAGGATTGACACCGCTAAACGCATTTGAGAGGAGAAGGAGGCTCGAGAGAGAGAGAGAGAGAGGAGTTCCCTCGAGGACGGGGGACTTTGGCATCTCCTAAGCAGAGGACGGCAAAAAGAGTGGGGGTGCAACACGAGGACTTCCTGTGGGGTCACCCATCCTAGTACTACTCTCGCCCAAGCACGCTTAACTCCGCGGAGTTCGATGGGATCCGGTGCATTAGTGCTAGTATGATCGCACCCGAAGGATTGACACCGCTAAACGCATTTGAGAGGAGAAGGAGGCTCGAGAGAGAGAGAGAGAGAGAGAGTTCCCTCGAGGACGGGGACTTTGGCATCTCCTAAGCAATGAGGACGGCAAAAAGAGTGGGGGTGCAACACGAGGACTTCCTGTGGGGTCACCCATCCTAGTACTACTCTCGCCCAAGCACGCTTAACTCGGAGTTCCGATGGGATCCTGCATTAGTGCTAGTATGATCGCACCCGAAGGATTGACACCGCTAAACGCATTTGAGAGGAGAAGGAGGCTCGAGAGAGAGAGAGAGAGAGAGAGAGAGTTCCCTCGAGGACGGGGACTTTGGCATCTCCTAAGAATGGGACGGCAAAAAGAGTGGGGGTGCAACACGAGGACTTCCTGTGGGGTCACCCATCCTAGTACTACTCTCGCCCAAGCACGCTTAACTCGCGGAGTTCGATGGGATCCGGTGCATTAGTGCTAGTATGATCGCACCCGAAGGATTGACACCGCTAAACGCATTTGAGAGGAGAAGGAGGCTCGAGAGAGAGAGAGAGAGGAGTTCCCTCGAGGACGGGGACTTTGGCATCTCCTAAGCAATGAGGACGGCAAAAAGAGTGGGGGTGCAACACGAGGACTTCCTGTGGGGTCACCCATCCTAGTACTACTCTCGCCCAAGCACGCTTAACTGCGGAGTTCCGATGGGATCCGGTGCATTAGTGCTAGTATGATCGCACCCGAAGGATTGACACCGCTAAACGCATTTGAGAGGAGAAGGAGGCTCGAGAGAGAGAGAGAGAGAGAGTTCCCTCGAGGACGGGGACTTTGGCATCTCCTAGCAGCGAGGACGGCAAAAAGAGTGGGGGTGCAACACGAGGACTTCCTGTGGGGTCACCCATCCTAGTACTACTCTCGCAAGCACGCTTAACTCGCGGAGTTCGATGGGATCCGTGCATTAGTGCTAGTATGATCGCACCCGAAGGATTGACACCGCTAAACGCATTTGAGAGGAGAAGGAGGCTCGAGAGAGAGAGAGAGAGAGGAGTTCCCTCGAGGACGGGGACTTTGGCATCTCCTGCAGCGAGGACGGCAAAAAGAGTGGGGGTGCAACACGAGGACTTCCTGTGGGGTCACCCATCCTAGTACTACTCTCGCCCAAGCACGCTTAACTCGCGGAGTTCGATGGGATCCGGTGCATTAGTGCTAGTATGATCGCACCCGAAGGATTGACACCGCTAAACGCATTTGAGAGGAGAAGGAGGCTCGAGAGAGAGAGAGAGAGAGAGTTCCCTCGAGGACGGGGACTTTGGCATCTCCTATAGCGAGGACGGCAAAAAAGAGTGGGGGTGCAACACGAGGACTTCCTGTGGGGTCACCCATCCTAGTACTACTCTCGCCCAAGCACGCTTAACTCTGCGGAGTTCCGATGGGATCCTGGTGCATTAGTGCTAGTATGATCGCACCCGAAGGATTGACACCGCTAAACGCATTTGAGAGGAGAAGGAGGCTCGAGAGAGAGAGAGAGAGAGAGTTCCCTCGAGGACGGGGACTTTGGCATCTCCTAAGCAGAGGACGGCAAAAAGAGTGGGGGTGCAACACGAGGACTTCCTGTGGGGTCACCCATCCTAGTACTACTCTCGCCCAAGCACGCTTAACTCGCGGAGTTCTGATGGGATCCGTGCATTAGTGCTAGTATGATCGCACCCGAAGGATTGACACCGCTAAACGCATTTGAGAGGAGAAGGAGGCTCGAGAGAGAGAGAGAGGAGTTCCCTCGAGGACGGGGACTTTGGCATCTCCTATAATGAGGACGGCAAAAAGAGTGGGGGTGCAACACGAGGACTTCCCTGTGGGGTCACCCATCCTAGTACTACTCTCGCCCAAGCACGCTTAACTCATGGAGTTCGATGGGGATCCTGCATTAGTGCTAGTATGATCGCACCCGAAGGATTGACACCGCTAAACGCATTTGAGAGGAGAAGGAGGCTCGAGAGAGAGAGAGAGAGAGAGTTCCCTCGAGGACGGGGACTTTGGCATCTCCTAGAAATGAGGAGGACGGCAAAAGAGTGGGGGGGTGCAACACGAGGACTTCCTGTGGGGTCACCCATCCTAGTACTACTCTCGCCCAAGCACGCTTAACTCGCGGAGTTCGATGGGATCCGGTGCATTAGTGCTAGTATGATCGCACCCGAAGGATTGACACCGCTAAACGCATTTGAGAGGAGAAGGAGGCTCGAGAGAGAGAGAGAGAGAGGAGTTCCCTCGAGGACGGGGACTTTGGCATCTCCGGCAGCGAGGACGGCAAAAAGAGTGGGGGTGCAACACGAGGACTTCCTATGGGGTCACCCATCCTAGTACTACTCTCGCCCAAGCACGCTTAACTGCGGAGTTCTGATGGGATCCGGTGCATTAGTGCTAGTATGATCGCACCCGAAGGATTGACACCGCTAAACGCATTTGAGAGGAGAAGGAGGCTCGAGAGAGAGAGAGAGAGAGAGGAGTTCCCTCGAGGACGGGGACTTTGGCATCTCCGGCAGCGAGGACGGCAAAAAGAGTGGGGGTGCAACACGAGGACTTCCCAGGGGGTCACCCATCCTAGTACTACTCTCGCCCAAGCACGCTTAACTCGCGGAGTTCTGATGGGATCCGGCATTAGTGCTAGTATGATCGCACCCGAAGGATTGACACCGCTAAACGCATTTGAGAGGAGAAGGAGGCTCGAGAGAGAGAGAGAGAGAGAGTTCCCTCGAGGACGGGGACTTTGGCATCTCCTAGCCGAGGACGGCAAAAAGAGTGGGGGTGCAACACGAGGACTTCCTAGGGGGTCACCCATCCTAGTACTACTCTCGCCCAAGCACGCTTAACTGCGGAGTTCTGATGGGATCCGGTGCATTAGTGCTAGTATGATCGCACCCGAAGGATTGACACCGCTAAACGCATTTGAGAGGAGAAGGAGGCTCGAGAGAGAGAGAGAGAGAGAGAGTTCCCTCGAGGACGGGGACTTTGGCATCTCCGGCAGTGAGGACGGCAAAAAGAGTGGGGGTGCAACACGAGGACTTCCCAGGGGGTCACCCATCCTAGTACTACTCTCGCCCAAGCACGCTTAACTCGCGGAGTTCCGATGGGATCCGGTGCATTAGTGCTAGTATGATCGCACCCGAAGGATTGACACCGCTAAACGCATTTGAGAGGAGAAGGAGGCTCGAGAGAGAGAGAGAGAGAGAGGAGTTCCCTCGAGGACGGGGACTTTGGCATCTCCGGCAGCGAGGACGGCAAAAAGAGTGGGGGTGCAACACGAGGACTTCCTGTGGGGTCACCCATCCTAGTACTACTCTCGCCCAAGCACGCTTAACTGCGGAGTTCGATGGGATCCGGTGCATTAGTGCTAGTATGATCGCACCCGAAGGATTGACACCGCTAAACGCATTTGAGAGGAGAAGGAGGCTCGAGAGAGAGAGAGAGAGAGAGTTCCCTCGAGGACGGGGACTTTGGCATCTCCTAAGAATGAGGACGGCAAAAAGAGTGGGGGTGCAACACGAGGACTTCCTGTGGGGTCACCCATCCTAGTACTACTCTCGCCCAAGCACGCTTAACTGCGGAGTTCGATGGGATCCGGTGCATTAGTGCTAGTATGATCGCACCCGAAGGATTGACACCGCTAAACGCATTTGAGAGGAGAAGGAGGCTCGAGAGAGAGAGAGAGAGAGAGTTCCCTCGAGGACGGGGACTTTGGCATCTCCTAAGCAATGAGGGACGGCAAAAAGAGTGGGGGTGCAACACGAGGACTTCCTGTGGGGTCACCCATCCTAGTACTACTCTCGCCCAAGCACGCTTAACTCGCGGAGTTCCGATGGGATCCGGTGCATTAGTGCTAGTATGATCGCACCCGAAGGATTGACACCGCTAAACGCATTTGAGAGGAGAAGGAGGCTCGAGAGAGAGAGAGAGAGAGGAGTTCCCTCGAGGACGGGGACTTTGGCATCTCCTAGCAATGAGGACGGCAAAAAGAGTGGGGGTGCAACACGAGGACTTCCTGTGGGGTCACCCATCCTAGTACTACTCTCGCCCAAGCACGCTTAACTCGCGGAGTTCGATGGGATCCGGTGCATTAGTGCTAGTATGATCGCACCCGAAGGATTGACACCGCTAAACGCATTTGAGAGGAGAAGGAGGCTCGAGAGAGAGAGAGAGAGAGTTTCCCTCGAGGACGGGGACTTTGGCATCTCCTAAGCGATGAGGACGGCAAAAAGAGTGGGGTGCAACACGAGGACTTCCTGTGGGGTCACCCATCCTAGTACTACTCTCGCCCAAGCACGCTTAACTACGGAGTTCTGATGGGATCCGGTGCATTAGTGCTAGTATGATCGCACCCGAAGGATTGACACCGCTAAACGCATTTGAGAGGAGAAGGAGGCTCGAGAGAGAGAGAGAGAGGAGTTCCCTCGAGGACGGGGACTTTGGCATCTCCGGCAGCGAGGACGGCAAAAAGAGTGGGGGTGCAACACGAGGACTTCCTAGGGGGTCACCCATCCTAGTACTACTCTCGCCCAAGCACGCTTAACTCATGGGATCCGGTGCATTAGTGCTAGTATGATCGCACCCGAAGGATTGACACCGCTAAACGCATTTGAGAGGAGAAGGAGGCTCGAGAGAGAGAGAGAGAGAGGAGTTCCCTCGAGGACGGGGACTTTGGCATCTCCTAAGCAATGCGAGGACGGCAAAAAGAGTGGGGGTGCAACACGAGGACTTCCTGTGGGGTCACCCATCCTAGTACTACTCTCGCCCAAGCACGCTTAACTCAAGGAGTTCGATGGGATCCGGTGCATTAGTGCTAGTATGATCGCACCCGAAGGATTGACACCGCTAAACGCATTTGAGAGGAGAAGGAGGCTCGAGAGAGAGAGAGAGAGAGAGGAGTTCCCTCGAGGACGGGGACTTTGGCATCTCCGAAGCGAGGACGGCAAAAAGAGTGGGGGTGCAACACGAGGACTTCCTGTGGGGTCACCCATCCTAGTACTACTCTCGCCCAAGCACGCTTAACTCCGGGAGTTCGATGGGATCCGGTGCATTAGTGCTAGTATGATCGCACCCGAAGGATTGACACCGCTAAACGCATTTGAGAGGAGAAGGAGGCTCGAGAGAGAGAGAGAGAGAGGTTCCCTCGAGGACGGGGACTTTGGCATCTCCTAGCAGCGAGGACGGCAAAAAGAGTGGGGTGCAACACGAGGACTTCCCAGGGGTCACCCATCCTAGTACTACTCTCGCCCAAGCACGCTTAACTCGGGAGTTCGATGGGATCCGGTGCATTAGTGCTAGTATGATCGCACCCGAAGGATTGACACCGCTAAACGCATTTGAGAGGAGAAGGAGGCTCGAGAGAGAGAGAGAGAGAGTTCCCTCGAGGACGGGGACTTTGGCATCTCCTAAGAAGCGAGGACGGCAAAAAGAGTGGGGGTGCAACACGAGGACTTCCTGGGGGTCACCCATCCTAGTACTACTCTCGCCCAAGCACGCTTAACTCACGGAGTTCGATGGGATCCGGTGCATTAGTGCTAGTATGATCGCACCCGAAGGATTGACACCGCTAAACGCATTTGAGAGGAGAAGGAGGCTCGAGAGAGAGAGAGAGAGAGTTCCCTCGAGGACGGGGACTTTGGCATCTCCTAAGAGCGAGGACGGCAAAAAGAGTGGGGGTGCAACACGAGGACTTCCTGGGGGTCACCCATCCTAGTACTACTCTCGCCCAAGCACGCTTAACTCGCGGAGTTCGATGGGATCCGGGCATTAGTGCTAGTATGATCGCACCCGAAGGATTGACACCGCTAAACGCATTTGAGAGGAGAAGGAGGCTCGAGAGAGAGAGAGAGAGAGGAGTTCCCTCGAGGACGGGGACTTTGGCATCTCCTACAATGAGGACGGCAAAAAGAGTGGGGGTGCAACACGAGGACTTCCTGTGGGGTCACCCATCCTAGTACTACTCTCGCCCAAGCACGCTTAACTCGCGGAGTTCGATGGGATCCGGTGCATTAGTGCTAGTATGATCGCACCCGAAGGATTGACACCGCTAAACGCATTTGAGAGGAGAAGGAGGCTCGAGAGAGAGAGAGAGAGAGAGAGTTCCCTCGAGGACGGGGACTTTGGCATCTCCTAGCGAGGACGGCAAAAAGAGTGGGGGTGCAACACGAGGACTTCCTGTGGGGTCACCCATCCTAGTACTACTCTCGCCCAAGCACGCTTAACTGCGGAGTTCGATGGGATCCGGCATTAGTGCTAGTATGATCGCACCCGAAGGATTGACACCGCTAAACGCATTTGAGAGGAGAAGGAGGCTCGAGAGAGAGAGAGAGAGAGGAGTTCCCTCGAGGACGGGGACTTTGGCATCTCCTAGCCGAGGACGGCAAAAAGAGTGGGGGTGCAACACGAGGACTTCCTGGGGGTCACCCATCCTAGTACTACTCGCCCAAGCACGCTTAACTCGCGGAGTTCTGATGGGATCCGGTGCATTAGTGCTAGTATGATCGCACCCGAAGGATTGACACCGCTAAACGCATTTGAGAGGAGAAGGAGGCTCGAGAGAGAGAGAGAGAGAGAGTTCCCTCGAGGACGGGGACTTTGGCATCTCCTAAGCCGGGACGGCAAAAAGTGGGGGTGCAACACGAGGACTTCCTGTGGGGTCACCCATCCTAGTACTACTCTCGCCCAAGCACGCTTAACTCGCGGAGTTCCGATGGGATCCGGCATTAGTGCTAGTATGATCGCACCCGAAGGATTGACACCGCTAAACGCATTTGAGAGGAGAAGGAGGCTCGAGAGAGAGAGAGAGAGAGGAGTTCCCTCGAGGACGGGGACTTTGGCATCTCCTGCAGCGAGGACGGCAAAAAGAGTGGGGGTGCAACACGAGGACTTCCTGTGGGGTGGTCACCCATCCTAGTACTACTCTCGCCCAAGCACGCTTAACTGCGGAGTTCGATGGGATCCGGTGCATTAGTGCTAGTATGATCGCACCCGAAGGATTGACACCGCTAAACGCATTTGAGAGGAGAAGGAGGCTCGAGAGAGAGAGAGAGAGAGAGTTCCCTCGAGGACGGGGACTTTGGCATCTCCTAAGGCAATGAGGACGGCAAAAAAGAGTGGGGGTGCAACACGAGGACTTCCTGTGGGGTCACCCATCCTAGTACTACTCTCGCCCAAGCACGCTTAACTGCGGAGTTCTGATGGGATCCGGTGCATTAGTGCTAGTATGATCGCACCCGAAGGATTGACACCGCTAAACGCATTTGAGAGGAGAAGGAGGCTCGAGAGAGAGAGAGAGAGAGGAGTTCCCTCGAGGACGGGGACTTTGGCATCTCCTAAGAATGAGGACGGCAAAAAGAGTGGGGGTGCAACACGAGGACTTCCCTGGGGGTCACCCATCCTAGTACTACTCGCCCAAGCACGCTTAACTCGCGGAGTTCGATGGGATCCGGTGCATTAGTGCTAGTATGATCGCACCCGAAGGATTGACACCGCTAAACGCATTTGAGAGGAGAAGGAGGCTCGAGAGAGAGAGAGAGAGAGGAGTTCCCTCGAGGACGGGGACTTTGGCATCTCCTGCAGCGAGGACGGCAAAAAGAGTGGGGTGCAACACGAGGACTTCCTGTGGGGTCACCCATCCTAGTACTACTCTCGCCCAAGCACGCTTAACTGCGGAGTTCTGATGGGATCCGGTGCATTAGTGCTAGTATGATCGCACCCGAAGGATTGACACCGCTAAACGCATTTGAGAGGAGAAGGAGGCTCGAGAGAGAGAGAGAGAGAGAGAGGAGTTCCCTCGAGGACGGGGACTTTGGCATCTCCTAAGCAATGGTGACGGCAAAAAGAGTGGGGGTGCAACACGAGGACTTCCCAGGGGTCACCCATCCTAGTACTACTCTCGCGCCCAAGCACGCTTAACCGCGGAGTTCCGATGGGATCCGGTGCATTAGTGCTAGTATGATCGCACCCGAAGGATTGACACCGCTAAACGCATTTGAGAGGAGAAGGAGGCTCGAGAGAGAGAGAGAGAGAGTTCCCTCGAGGACGGGGACTTTGGCATCTCCTAGCCGAGGACGGCAAAAAGAGTGGGGTGCAACACGAGGACTTCCTGGGGGTCACCCATCCTAGTACTACTCTCGCCCAAGCACGCTTAATCAAGGGAGTTCTGATGGGATCCGGTGCATTAGTGCTAGTATGATCGCACCCGAAGGATTGACACCGCTAAACGCATTTGAGAGGAGAAGGAGGCTCGAGAGAGAGAGAGAGAGAGGAGTTCCTCGAGGACGGGGACTTTGGCATCTCCTAGCAATGAGGACGGCAAAAAGAGTGGGGGTGCAACACGAGGACTTCCTGTGGGGTCACCCATCCTAGTACTACTCTCGCCCAAGCACGCTTAACTGCGGAGTTCCGATGGGATCCGGTGCATTAGTGCTAGTATGATCGCACCCGAAGGATTGACACCGCTAAACGCATTTGAGAGGAGAAGGAGGCTCGAGAGAGAGAGAGAGAGAGGAGTTCCCTCGAGGACGGGGACTTTGGCATCTCCGGTAGGAAAAAGAGTGGGGGTGCAACACGAGGACTTCCCAGGGGGTCACCAATCCTAGTACTACTCGCCCAAGCACGCTTAACTCGCGGAGTTCGATGGGATCCGGTGCATTAGTGCTAGTATGATCGCACCCGAAGGATTGACACCGCTAAACGCATTTGAGAGGAGAAGGAGGCTCGAGAGAGAGAGAGAGAGTTCCCTCGAGGACGGGGACTTTGGCATCTCCTACAAATGAGGACGGCAAAAAGAGTGGGGGTGCAACACGAGGACTTCCTGTGGGGTCACCCATCCTAGTACTACTCTCGCCCAAGCACGCTTAACTCGCGGAGTTCGATGGGGATCCGGTGCATTAGTGCTAGTATGATCGCACCCGAAGGATTGACACCGCTAAACGCATTTGAGAGGAGAAGGAGGCTCGAGAGAGAGAGAGAGAGAGGAGTTCCCTCGAGGACGGGGACTTTGGCATCTCCGGCAGGAAAAAGAGTGGGGGTGCAACACGAGGACTTCCCAGGGGGTCACCCATCCTAGTACTACTCTCGCCCAAGCACGCTTAACTGCGGAGTTCTGATGGGATCCGGTGCATTAGTGCTAGTATGATCGCACCCGAAGGATTGACACCGCTAAACGCATTTGAGAGGAGAAGGAGGCTCGAGAGAGAGAGAGAGAGAGGAGTTCCCTCGAGGACGGGGACTTTGGCATCTCCTAAGCAATGAGACGGCAAAAAGAGTGGGGTGCAACACGAGGACTTCCTGTGGGGTCACCCATCCTAGTACTACTCGCCCAAGCACGCTTAACTCGGAGTTCCGATGGGATCCTATGCATGTGCTAGTGCTAGTATGATCGCACCCGAAGGATTGACACCGCTAAACGCATTTGAGAGGAGAAGGAGGCTCGAGAGAGAGAGAGAGAGAGAGTTCCCTCGAGGACGGGGACTTTGGCATCTCCTACAATGAGGACGGCAAAAAGAGTGGGGGTGCAACACGAGGACTTCCTGTGGGGTCACCCATCCTAGTACTACTCTCGCCCAAGCACGCTTAACTCAAGGAGTTCGATGGGATCCGGTGCATTAGTGCTAGTATGATCGCACCCGAAGGATTGACACCGCTAAACGCATTTGAGAGGAGAAGGAGGCTCGAGAGAGAGAGAGAGAGAGAGAGAGGAGTTCCCTCGAGGACGGGGACTTTGGCATCTCCTAAGAGCCGAGGACGGCAAAAAGAGTGGGGGTGCAACACGAGGACTTCCTGTGGGGTCACCCATCCTAGTACTACTCGCCCAAGCACGCTTAACTCAAGGAGTTCTGATGGGATCCGGCATTAGTGCTAGTATGATCGCACCCGAAGGATTGACACCGCTAAACGCATTTGAGAGGAGAAGGAGGCTCGAGAGAGAGAGAGAGAGAGAGAGTTCCCTCGAGGACGGGGACTTTGGCATCTCCTAGTACTACTCTCGCCCAAGCACGCTTAATCAAGGAGTTCGATGGGATCCGAGGACGGCAAAAAGAGTGGGGGTGCAACACGAGGACTTCCTGGGGGTCACCCATCCTAGTACTACTCTCGCCCAAGCACGCTTAACTCGCGGAGTTCTGATGGGATCCTGCATTAGTGCTAGTATGATCGCACCCGAAGGATTGACACCGCTAAACGCATTTGAGAGGAGAAGGAGGCTCGAGAGAGAGAGAGAGAGAGTTCCCTCGAGGACGGGGACTTTGGCATCTCCTAGCGAGGACGGCAAAAAGAGTGGGGGTGCAACACGAGGACTTCCTGGGGGTCACCCATCCTAGTACTACTCTCGCCCAAGCACGCTTAATCTGCGGAGTTCCGATGGGATCCTATGCATTAGTGCTAGTATGATCGCACCCGAAGGATTGACACCGCTAAACGCATTTGAGAGGAGAAGGAGGCTCGAGAGAGAGAGAGAGAGAGAGAGTTCCCTCGAGGACGGGGACTTTGGCATCTCCTAGCAGCGACTCGGCAAAAAGAGTGGGGGTGCAACACGAGGACTTCCCAGGGGGGTCACCCATCCTAGTACTACTCTCGCCCAAGCACGCTTAACTCGGAGTTCTGATGGGATCCGGTGCATTAGTGCTAGTATGATCGCACCCGAAGGATTGACACCGCTAAACGCATTTGAGAGGAGAAGGAGGCTCGAGAGAGAGAGAGAGAGAGAGTTCCCTCGAGGACGGGGACTTTGGCATCTCCTAGCAATGAGGACGGCAAAAAGAGTGGGGGTGCAACACGAGGACTTCCTGTGGGGTCACCCATCCTAGTACTACTCTCGCCAAGCACGCTTAACTCGCGGAGTTCCGATGGGATCCTGTGCATTAGTGCTAGTATGATCGCACCCGAAGGATTGACACCGCTAAACGCATTTGAGAGGAGAAGGAGGCTCGAGAGAGAGAGAGAGAGAGGAGTTCCCTCGAGGACGGGGACTTTGGCATCTCCTAAGCAATGAGGACGGCAAAAAGAGTGGGGGTGCAACACGAGGACTTCCTGTGGGGTCACCCATCCTAGTACTACTCTCGCCCAAGCACGCTTAACTCGCGGAGTTCGATGGGATCCGGTGCATTAGTGCTAGTATGATCGCACCCGAAGGATTGACACCGCTAAACGCATTTGAGAGGAGAAGGAGGCTCGAGAGAGAGAGAGAGAGAGAGAGTTCCCTCGAGGACGGGGACTTTGGCATCTCCTAGCAGAGGACGGCAAAAAGAGTGGGGTGCAACACGAGGACTTCCTGTGGGGTCACCCATCCTAGTACTACTCTCGCCCAAGCACGCTTAACCGGCGGAGTTCCGATGGGATCCTGGCATTAGTGCTAGTATGATCGCACCCGAAGGATTGACACCGCTAAACGCATTTGAGAGGAGAAGGAGGCTCGAGAGAGAGAGAGAGAGAGAGTTCCCTCGAGGACGGGGACTTTGGCATCTCCTAAGCAATGAGGACGGCAAAAAGAGTGGGGGTGCAACACGAGGACTTCCTGTGGGGTCACCCATCCTAGTACTACTCTCGCCCAAGCACGCTTAACTCGCGGAGTTCCGATGGGATCCGGTGCATTAGTGCTAGTATGATCGCACCCGAAGGATTGACACCGCTAAACGCATTTGAGAGGAGAAGGAGGCTCGAGAGAGAGAGAGAGAGAGTTCCCTCGAGGACGGGGACTTTGGCATCTCCTAGCAATGAGGACGGCAAAAAGAGTGGGGGTGCAACACGAGGACTTCCTGTGGGGTCACCCATCCTAGTACTACTCTCGCCCAAGCACGCTTAACTCGCGGAGTTCGATGGGATCCGGTGCATTAGTGCTAGTATGATCGCACCCGAAGGATTGACACCGCTAAACGCATTTGAGAGGAGAAGGAGGCTCGAGAGAGAGAGAGAGAGAGGAGTTCCCCTCGAGGACGGGGACTTTGGCATCTCCTAAGAAATGAGGACGGCAAAAAGAGTGGGGGTGCAACACGAGGACTTCCTGTGGGGTCACCCATCCTAGTACTACTCTCGCCCAAGCACGCTTAACTCAAGGAGTTCCGATGGGATCCGATGCATTAGTGCTAGTATGATCGCACCCGAAGGATTGACACCGCTAAACGCATTTGAGAGGAGAAGGAGGCTCGAGAGAGAGAGAGAGAGAGAGGAGTTCCCTCGAGGACGGGGACTTTGGCATCTCCTAAGAAATGGAGGACGGCAAAAAGAGTGGGGGTGCAACACGAGGACTTCCTGTGGGGTCACCCATCCTAGTACTACTCTCGCCCAAGCACGCTTAACTCGCGGAGTTCGATGGGATCCGATGCATTAGTGCTAGTATGATCACACCCGAAGGATTGACACCGCTAAACGCATTTGAGAGGAGAAGGAGGCTCGAGAGAGAGAGAGAGAGAGGAGTTCCTCGAGGACGGGGAC